>NC_052507.1:41546905-41570228 GCF_014356525.2 Nilaparvata lugens
TTTGTGTAAATATTTCAAAAATCCCATGTTAGTTTCCTTTTCATTTTATTTTTCGTATGTCTGACACCTTCATTCGAGTAAATATTTCAAGTAATCTCATGTTTGTTTTCATTTCCTATTGTCATGACAACTCTATTAAATAAAATCTTGTGATTTGTTGGTATTTCAAGTGTTTCTATTGTCATTGCATTGATGTCGGTTTTACCTCCACTCATAAGACGGTCACCCCACCCATGGGGCAAAACGTCATTTTGCACAAAAAACAACTAAGATTTATTACCGTTTTCATTATAATTAAATAAATGTATGTATAGTTATCATGAGATATGTAAAGAATGAGATTGACATCATATTTTGATAAATCTGCCATCAGATTTCCATTAATTGAGCTTCAACAACACTAGCTGGTCCGTTTTGCCCAACTTCCCCCTACTTAATAATATTGCAGATTAAAGATTATAGATTTAAATATGGTATCACAAACTAGAAACTTTGAAATTGAAAAATCGACGGACCGATAACTTGACAAACTGAAAATTTGATGTATTCAACTTGATCTTCTCAATATATAATCATCCTATAAGAATTGTTATGCAAGATTTCAAGTTGATCAGTTCAGTAGTTCAGACGTGATTTATGCACCATTATTTATTTTCTATTCCGTATAAGACGATTCTTTTTTCTTATAGTAATTATTATAGATTTCAATTCTCAAAACCCATATGTAGCACATTGATCAATACTGTAAATTGATTTCTCCTAAGAGTGATTCCTTGTATTCATCCGGATTGTGGCCGAGTACAGTATGGTCGAGAGGGCTATTTAATAATTCAATCACGTCGCAATCTCTCCACATCTCGATTTTGTACATTAGACAAGATTCATCATATCATCACTACTTCTAATGATGTAGCCTACTCCGTTTGGCTGTGAGAAATATTATGTTGAAGCACCCGCACACAGCAGAACACAGCACACTTACAAATGCGCCCGCGTCACTAACGAGCTAACGAGCGAATAGAGAAGCAAGGTGCTTCAACTTTGTCAAGCGGGCTGCTTTTAATGCTAATCAAAAGCCCTTCTTCAATTAGCCGGTAAATGGGTGAGGTTTCGCTCATTACAGTATTGGATTTAATGACTTGGTGGAGGTGATCTTGGAAAATTATTCCACGGGTCAGGGTTGGTTGATGGGAAGGGGAAGGGGATTCTTCTGATGAATGCCCTGCTGAGTTTGGGTTAACTAGAAGAGGATTCACTCTGACCAGCAAGGATTGAGGCTTGTTGGAGAGGTAGTAGATAAGATCGTAGTGAATCGTACCGCAGGAAGCAGTCTCCAACATTTACTTTTCCAGTACCTTCCCACCCACCTACCGGCCACTGACGAAACCTTCACTGCCAATCTTGCCCTTCTATAAATAGGACATACCGTCAGTCGACCTGTCTACACAACTAACCGATCTTCTGTGGCCTACAGATGATGCAGCCTCCAAATTGCAGACGTTATCGAGAGGTTGAATGGCCTCCTATTCAAACGATCTCACCTCAGTCCGCCTCAAATGGATCGAACGACAGCGCTCACCTCAACTAATTTGAAGCCACTCCATGCTTTATGATGATATTGAGCCGTTCATCTCACAATTGATTCGCCACGTCGATTGTATTTCAATTTGGTCATCTCGAATTTCAACTCTATCAGATCGATTTCCTGTTCTACAGAATATTAATGAAATAGCCATATTGTTGACTCGTACATCTCAATCTAAAAAAGAGCGGTTTTTACATTGAAGGTAAACTGATTGATTTTATTTCAGCCATATCGAGCTTGTTGAACAATTCAAGAAAATCCATAATAATCCATAATTCATTCTTGATTGAATATTTTTCCACCTTCATAATTCATTATTATTTATTGTGATAATGCTTATCTGAAGTAGATCTTGTGAGTTGTTGGAAAACTATTATGAATAATAACAATTAAGATAATTGTTCATTAAACCGCAATCCACTGCAGTTACCTACGAGTCTAACAATATATGTTTTGAATGAATTGAAATAATTCAACGTGGAAAATCATTATATCAATGTTTATAACATAACTTGTTCACCAACTTTTCAAATCATCAAAAACCCAATTCTCCCCACCTTTGTATCAATAACATCATTATCTCATCATCATCATCATCATCATCATCATCATCATCATCATCATCATCATCATGTTATCATTTCCGTGATGAACTTTCAAGATGGACTTTCAATTTTAGTTGGATTAAATGTAATCATGCTCGTTAATAACTTGTGTGCGGGCTATAATTCAGTTGGAGGGGGTGGTGCGGCCTTTAGTTTATTGCGTCGGCTTGCATGACGAAACTCATTTTGTGGCTGATTCTATCAATGAAATATTGTTTGGACCTGACCTGCCGGGGTGACGACGTTCACAAGCACAAATGGTCATTTTCTGCTGGATCTATATCTGTATAGAATTAATGATATTGTAACTGTACCTATATCTATAAATCTAGTAGTTATAACCTACATTATAGGGTGGTAGTGAGTTCATTTTGTTGGGTGTTTCTTTTTGGGTGTGTGAGTGTTGGAGAAGGAATGAGAGGTAGGTGTACATAGAGTGAGAGAGCTCATATCCTTTTATGGTAAGAGTGAATTTGAATGTAGTAGAGTGGAGCCTACGCCCATACCAATTATAATGATCATTGTATGAATAAGCTGGAGTAATAATGCAGCGAACCTATTAAAAGCAGTTATTGCCATGGCAACCGAATTAAACAAAAGTAGTTGGAGATGTAGCTGTGTCACATGGGCATGGTGAGGGTGATGAGGTTGAGTGCGTCGAGGGTCATAAGTCATGAGGAGGGGCGGAGAAGTGCTTTAAGACGCATTTTGGACCAGGTTTACTCCCTTCGCCACCAGTGTTGCAACCATTACTTTTGTAGTGTCTTAATCAACGCGTCGCCCGCACCAAATGAGGGAGAATATCCCCCTAGCTTTCATGTCTCCTCTGACTGATACTGTTATCATTGTACACTGTAGCGCAGCCTTACTTACCTTACAAGTAACAATAATTCCACTGGCTGTCTCAATGAACCTGCCACCGCACTTCTCTCACTTCTCTCTGTTTCTCTACTTCACTGTTTCTCAGGCATTGTCTTTTCAAAGTGTGAATCTCTTGCTGTTGTTTAGCGTGCAGCCGACATTTAAAGAGCTACTGTGTACTTCCATCAGCATCTCATGAAGTCAGTCACCTTCCTCTATTGAGCGACTAAAAGTCTTGCAGAAAGTTTTCATACATCGTAGTTAATATATTTCATAGTATATTAGTTGAAAATCACAGGTTTCCTTGAACGAATTAAAATTTATGTCGTTTGGTATATGTTGTTCATGGTATTCAGACACATTATTCTCTTTCAGAAAATGATAGATAGATCAAGAAGTTATTGCATTAAGTAGAACTTAGTTGTAAATATGGAAAAATCTAAAATTGTTGTCTTCCGGAAAGGTGGTAAACTTAGAAGAAGTGAATAATGGTTCTATGGAGATGAGATTGATTGATTGAGTACTTTATTTATGTAGATTACAATATATACTGGCTTATACACTCATATAAAATGGCTTACAATTATAGCAAAATTATAGATGAATTTACATAATATAGACTAAGAAAATAATTATTGAGCTGTATATGATACGAAAAAAACAATTTGTAATAACTAAAGATAATATTGTTATGCATCTACATAAATTGGCGGAGCTTTGGACATATCAATGTCCATTCTTCGGAAAGAATATTCAAAATATCCTTCCCACTAACTCTCTACCAAAACGTTAATTCCATTAATTCAACTAAGGATTTATTTATTAATAAATGGAAATATTGTAAAAGTTTTACTTAATATGAATATTCAAGAGAAAGAAGAACAGAAAATTAAGTAATAAAGTAAAATAATTATATTCACACAGGGTCCGATCATTACATAGTTAAAATCAAAATTAAGTTTACTCCAAATAAAACAATCAGGAACAAACAAAGAATAGCAAGAAAGTATGATCCATCCAAATTAATAGGTAACTCTACATATGTAGAAATGACCAATAATTTGAAATCCGATAATTTGAAAGAGCTTACAAAAAACTTGATTCAGGCTGCTACTTCTGCAGCACCACCAAATCCACGGAAGAAACATCTTTGTTGGAACGAAGAATGTGACAAAGCATTTGAAAATCGTCACAAGTCTTGTCTTGAGCACCAAAGCAAGAAAACAGATGAATCATACAAAAATTTCATGGATATTCGCAAACAAGTCACAACAATTTTCCGGAAAACCAAAAGACAGTTTGAAATAGAGAGAATAGATAAAATAGAAGAAAATAGTCAAAAAGCCAACAGCCGGGATTATTTCCTAAATTTCAAACAGTCAATCTCTAAATTCGAACCAAATACCGTTTTACTAAAAAAATCTGAGGGAAAACTTGCACACAGTGACAGGGAAAATGTAGAGATCCTTGCTACTACCTTCAGATCTCTTCTGAACTGCGATGATCCGATCTCGACTCTTGAAATTGATACATATACTCCAATAGAATCAATGCAATCGCAAATAGATCGCCCTACACGGGAAGAACTGATCAGAGCAATGTCAGAACTGAAGAATTACAAAGCCAGTGGTGAAGACACATTGACTGCAGAGATTTGGAAGAATGCCTCAGCTCAGACAATAAACGAATTGCATCACCATTCAATCAAAATTTGGGAAACTGAAAGGTTGGAAGAACACTGGACACTGCGATTATTCACCCACTGCACAAAAAAGGCGACAGAAGCAATCCTGATAACTACAGGGGAATTTCGCTTCTAGATTGCACATATAAGATACTGTCGCGAATAATTTACGACAGAATTAAAGATCAGCTAGATCTAGAATTGGGAGAATACCAGGGGGGTTTCCGACCGTGGCGAAGTTGTGCTGACCAAATATTGACGCTAAAATGAATCATGCAATATTACAGGAAACGAGGCAAACAACTAGTACTCTCTTTTATTGATTTCAAAAAAGCGTATGACAACATCCATAGGCCATCTTTACTGAAAATTTTAAGGAATTTGGGTCTCAACCCGAAGTTGATCAAAATGATTGAATTATCTTTAACAGATACAAAATCAAAAATAAAGTTCAGAGGAGAACTGTCTGAGGCATTTGAGATAAAAACCGGCTTGAGACAGGGCGATGGGTTCTCTCCAATACTCTTTAACTGTGCTCTAGAATTCATCATTAGGAAATGGAGAGAAATTAATCCTGAAACCATACAAATTGGCTATCATAAAGACAACATCAAACTTAACTGCTTGGGTTTTGCAGATGATTTGGTTTTCCTTGCAAATAGAATAGCAGAAGCACGGCAACAAATAACATCTTTGGGAGAAATAGCAGGAAAAGTCGGACTGAAGATTTCTTACGAAAAAACGAAATTCATGATAACTGATCCTTTGTGTATAAATAAAATTGATATTAACGGAAGTCTTATTGATATTGTGGACAGTTTTAGATATCTAGGAGAGACGATCACATATAGTCTTAGTGGAAGGCCTTATGGAAGGCCAGAATTTCAAAGCTTTCCAAGGGACAGCATGTAACTAGGGACACTTATAAGAGAAAAAGTCTTTCCATTCATACAAAACTGAAACACTACAAGGCAGTTCTAAGATCACAAGCAATGTATTGCAGTGAAACACTTTTCAATATTGATGGAAATGGAATTAAAGAAACTATAAGAAGAGTTGGAAGACGGGTTCTTAGAACCTGCATAAACAAAAAACATGTAGTTGACAACCAGTTCAGACTCCTTCCAAGAGAACAGATTTATAGAGAAATTGAACCAATAACTGACGCAATGCGCAAAAAGAGAATTTCTTTCTTTGGACATATTCTCAGAACCCCAGCGAATCGATTGTTAAGAAGACTTATTAAAAAATTCATGAGTGCGAAAACAGACAGAGCCACAATTCCTTGGCTTGTGGAAATAAAAAAAGACATATCGGAACTAAATTTAACTATTGACGATGTCAAAAATCGCACAGAGATCTATAGGGAAACCATCACTGAAAGAAAAAGGATCTTATCTATGAAAACAATTAGGAGAAGGCAACAGGTTTGTTCAGATGAATTGAGAAAAGAAAGATCTGACAGAATGAAAAGGTACTGGGAAGAAAGGAAGAGAATTGAAGCAAATAAACAAAGAAAGAGGACTAATCAGAGACTACAGTGATCCTATGTGGTCATAAAATTGAAGAAATAATTATATAGGTAAATATAATCAAATCATTGATTGATGAAATGTAGTAGGCTGAAAGTAGATCAGGGTAATCAACTTTTAGTAATTTGAAACAGTATGCAGTGAATAATTAAAATAACATGAGTTTATATTATATATATATATATTATATATATATATATATATATAAACCTGTTATAGAATAATTGTATATATATATATATATATATATATTATACAATTTATTCTATAACAGGTTTATAGGTTTGTATTGGTGGGATGGGTGAGGGATGGCAAAAGATGTTTTTTTAAAGTCAAGATGAAGCTCGCTCGGCTCTCGATGGACCAAATAAAACAGGAAGTGCATTCCATGCACGACAGGCACTGACTAGAAATGATTTTGTGAAAATAGTGGTTCGATGGTTGGGTATCCTTGAAGTACTTTCTCCAGTTCTAGTATGTGAAGCATCTATCCTATTGAAGCATCTATTTCAAACAAAATTTGAAATCATCTTTGAAATAGTTAGGATTTCCGTATCTCAAGATATCTCTAACAAGCTTCACTATTCGAAAACGTCTTTGATCGGGAAGCTTCAATGTTGAACTGACAATGTGGGCAGGGGAGATATGTTAATGACGTTGAAGGGAGTAGATGAAACGTAGACAATAATTTTGGCAATGCTGTAGTTCATCATTCACAGTGACTTCACAAAGTAGGAGAACATTTTCTCTGTGGTGACTTGCATATCGTTGAGAACATAATAATTACAATACGTTGAATGTGGGAAGATAAGAGATTGAACCAATAAAAATTCAATGTTTCTAGGGAGGATGTCGTCTATTTTCTTCAATGAATGCATCGCTGAAAACACCTTTTTACATGTTTTGTTCACTTGTTCTGACCAGTCAAGAGTATTATTTATAATAATTCCTAAATTTTTCAGTGAGGAATGTCATTACCATCTACACTAATTTTGTGAATCGATTCATGGTCAATATTGTTTATAAGACGAGAATATCCAATTATAATGGGTTGTGTTTTGATAAGATTAAGCTTTAGGCCACTTCTCTTTGTCCATTCAAATATCAAATTGACATCTTGATTCATAATTCCAACTGTTTCATCTATTTTTGTTATGGGACAGCTCAAATAAATTTGAAGGTCATCTGCATAAGTATGGAAGCTGGAGAACTTGTTAATGGGAGAAAGGTCATTAGCATACAAAGTGAATAGGAGAGGGCCTAAAATTGAACCTTGTTGTACTCAGGCATAACATTTTTCCAATTTGACTTTTTGTCACCAACAGAAACACATTGTTTCCTACCTGAGAGATAGGATTTGAACCAAACTAGGGATTTGTTACTAAAACCAAGAATAGCTAACTTATTTAAAAGAACTTTATGATCAACAGTATCGAATGCTTTAGAAAAATCAAATAGGGTGAGGATGGTGCATTTTCTTTGGTCCATAGATGACCTTATATCATCAGTGACATGGAGGAGAGCTGTCTCAGTTGAATGGAATTTCCCAAAGCCTGATAGGAAGTTATGAAGCTTTCTATTGTTTTCTAGAAATTTTACAACTTGAGCATGAATAAGCCTTTCTAGCACTTTGGACAATTCAAGTAGAATACTGATTGAAATGAAATCCTCGACTTTATGGGTGATGCAACTTTATTTAGAGGGTGAACCAGAGCAAACTTCCAGTTTTCAGGGAAATTGCCTTCTTCAAGTGACTTGTTGAAAATTTAATGGTTGGTGAAACAGCAAATAACATCTTCTTGATAAATTTTATAGGAATTTTGTCTACACCCACAGCTTTACTATGAAAATGTTGAATTGCTTCGAAAGTGTCCTCTTAGGAGATTGGATGGAAATGAATTTTTTTTTCAATTTATAAAAAAACACAAAACAAGACAAAACTAAATAACAAAGGATTACAGAACAAATAAAATACAATAAAATGTTACAAATATAAAAACCATGGGCAGATAATACAATGCTGGAGCAGAAATCTTGAGTCATATATCTGAATGGAAAGAGAAATTGATGTATATCCAGTTTAATTCTTCCGCTGATCTTATTGTTCAAGAGAAAGTGATTTGGAATGAGGTTTATTATTTCAGTGAGGTATGAGGTATAAATTATCTTCTAATAGCTGTGATATTTACGGCATGTCTGTCAACTTATTAAAGGAGGTGATAGATAGTTTGTGAAGCCTCTACACATTGTCTAAATAAATGCTTAGTGGAAGGAGTATTTCCAGAGGAGCTCAAGAAGTCGAGGGTGGTGCCTATTTACAAAAAGGGTGATAGAGATTGTCCAAGTAGTTATAGACCAATATCTATTGTACCATTTTGAGCGTCTGACCATTTTGAGCGTTTAAATATCATAGCACCTTCTCAATTTGGCTTTAGAAAAAATAAATCCACTGTAGATGCTCTTCTCAAATTAACTAAGAGTGTATTGCAAGCATTTGAACAGGGAAACTATGCTCTGGCCACCTTCTGTGACATAAGTAAGGGATTCGACTGTGTTGATCATACAATTCTTTTGGAAAAGATGAGCTATTATGGAACAGGTCAGAATGCTCTCAAATTTTTAAAGTCCTACCTAATGAATTGTAGTCAACTAGTAACTGTAGGTAGCATTAGCAACAAGTCGTCGTTGTTGAAGGTTGAGTCGGGCTCGATACTTGGTCCTTTCTTATTTTTGGTTGTGATCAATGACATTTCAGCTTTCGTTAAGACTGATACAATTTTGTATTACCAAACGTAATACAACGTGACGTGACTAACTAACGTAACGTGAACATTTGTTTAGTGATCTGAACATTCTGAGCCAGGAAAGCAAACACACTATGGAAAAAGCATCTCTATGGTTCAATGCAAATAGATTGTTCTTAATAACAGTAAAATGAACAACTAATTTCAATTTAAAAAGAGGACCTCCAGTGAATAATCCAGCGAGTGTGAAATTTTTAGGGATTCATATGGACTCAAAGCTCACATGGGTGCCACATATCAAATATGTCAGCTCAAAGCTTAGCAGAGTAATTCATTTGCTCAGAAGTCTATCCGGTGTAGTACCTATAAAATATTCAAGAACGGCCTATTTTCTTTCTTTATAGTATAATATCTTATGGCCTCATCCTTTGGGGTAATGCTTCTCAGATCAATGATGTCTACTCATTCAAAAGAAAGCTTCAAGAATTATAACTAACTCATCATATCTTGAGCATTGCAAACCATTGTTCATTGTTCTCTATAAAAATAGAGTAATATCCGTATTCCCTACCAGACATTCAGCTGAACTTTGAATTCTCATTCTATTCTATGAAAAATGAATGCATTTTAGCATTTCTGAGCTTGGAATCATATTTTTCAAATGTTTCTTCATATCTTTATCCAATCAGGTACAATTTATATAATATACAGTGATGCAGTAATTGAGATTTCTATTACATAAATACATACATTGCATATATAAATTAATGAATTACATACTTGAGTATATTCTTACCATTGAACGGACCAACACGAATTGTAGAGATTTAAACAAAAGATCCACCTTGTGTTAAGGAATGAACCTTCACTTCTATGGATGAATACTTCGTATACAAATCAATTAATATCAGATAATTTGATAATATTCTAGATATTGGAGTTAGACTCACTAATATTCTATAAGGAATAATTTCATACTTGGAAGATGTTGGAGTACATTGCTCATTATAATGTAAATGTAGTAACAGTTTGTAGCATTCGATGTTTTAATGATTCCAGTAGTCCATCATTATTGTACTTTCTTGTGTATGTCACTGCAATAAACTGAATTTATTGATACACGAAATAATTCTAAAATCAATATAACAATAGGCAGTGTTCGGTAACGATGGTATTGTGATTAAAATTCATTCAAAGACCTGGCATGCTGCCCAAAAGTCTTCATTCAGTTTTAACAATCGAAACCTCGATATTATTCCAGCAAATAAGTTTGAATTTCACGGCCATTCCCCAATTTTATTCAGATGTTCATACCTTAAGATTAGTGTGGTTAATTTCTGATGAGAAAGTCGAGAACATTTTTTTTAATTTCCAATAATTGATAGATACCCAAAAGTCAAATTCTTTTATATTAACAGCCCATTTTTTATATTCTCAAGAGAAGGGATGTTTAAAACCTTTATGGTCGCTCACACCATTAGCATCCACCGACCTTGCCACCCACTGAAGTTTGCAGCTCCTGAACACATGCCTTGTATCCCCAAAAATTCCTAATGTAATGCTTTTGTCTGTCATCTTGAACTTGAAAAATTCATTTCGTGGAAACTGTACTTGTTCTATAGTTGCTATTGTCTCTCTAAGGGCCATTTGCACAGTGACAGTTTAAACGAAAATTCTATCTTAAACTGGATTAAATTCATATCAAGTCTCGTTTGTTATAATGTGTTACATTTTGAGTTTAAGCCACCAGCTGATTAAATTCAGTTTAAGCTTTGACTGTGCAAATGGCTCTTAATTCGGTAATTCCCTTTCAACTGATACAGCTAATTGGGGTTTTCAGGGTAATCTCCTAGATTTCTATATTTATTGAGCATGCTTGACTATTATGCAACCTCAAAAAATAAATAAATCAACTTTAATGCATAAGAAAAACGGTACTTGTACAATTTTTTTCCTTTACATATTCTGACAACATGAAAATCTTAGTTTATTGACAATGCTCTACAAAATGTTTGAGTATGTGCAATACAAGTTCACGGAGCCAAACATACCAACATAGGAGCACATTTCATGCAGCAATTATAATATTGAAGGACCTCTTGAGGAGTAAAATTGCATGCACTCCAATGTTGGCGCCAAATCACTCAAGACCCAACATTGGAGTGAATTTTATATAGCAGAATTATATAAGCACTTTGGAGGTTAGAAAGGACCATCATGAGGTGAATAACTTAACAAGGATCTAGATTAATTATGGATGAATATATCATAAATGAGTGGAATATAACCATTCAGCGAGTCAAGTTCTTCAGGTATAACAAATAGTTTCATTTTTGACTATCTGATCAAATTTAGAATTGGGGGTCCCGGGGAACTACATAAAAGTTGAAATTTTACTGGACCCACAACAGGCACGAAAATGTAAATATATATTAAATATATATATATATATATATATATATATATATATTGTGAAGCTTTTCCTGGGGGAGTCACTCTCACCTTCAAGGATAAGTCAATACACGTAGGGTGAATCTTGCACTGAATCAATGTGTTGAGGTTATAAATTTTGTAACTGCATGCGTGGACGCTAAGTGTACACCAGACTGGTTGACTCACTACAAGATTCAATACAATTGTCGGAATTGCAGGAGGCCTAAACGCTCACTCACCCTTGATTCTTCCTATGACAGATTGTATGGAGATGAAATTTTTATAAGTAGTGTAGCGGACGCTAAACACTGAATACGGATACCTTAAAATTATTACCTGTGAAGAATGAGCATACAAAATCATACAGGTCGAGCAAAAATCCCGATGTAGATCATTTATGGGCTGCGTCTCTAATAAGTTCTGAAGGATTAAAATACGGTACTTGGACCAATATCGTTCAGAATATATTTCGAGAACAGAGTCTTGTCGGGTTTTAAGCTCTATTGTAGGAAATTATATGATCTCTGGCTGCATCTGCTGTACTGTTGATGTATTCGCTCCTAAGTCGAGGTTGGTAACAGATAAAAGCTGATATATGAGCAGGTAAGGACAAAGAACAAATATCTTGATCTGACCCCACTTACTTCATCCACTTAGACCTGTTCCAATATCCAGCCTAATTCAATTATTTCAATGATCGTATTCGATCGGTTCTTGATGATATAGAATGTATCAGACACAATAATTGACAGGCTTAAGAAATAATCGAACTCAGAAAACGAATTAACAAAATTGAAAATATTATAATAAAATATATGATCTCACAGTGCAGATTCAGAATATGATTTACAGATTGATAATAATTTAGCATTAACAAAAGAGTTAAAAATGTTCTTGTGCTTGCATGACACCATGCATGATCCAACAGAATTTTACAATTGATAAAAGTTAACAGTTTTGAAAAAATAGTGAAAAATGAATAAAAAATGTTTTTTAAAATTTTTCGGAGTCGTGGTTCTGGCAGCGGAGGATAGTTAATCAACTACAAGTTCTTATAAATTCTATATGAATGAATTCTAGGCTCTAATGACTAATAAGCGCTTGTTGGCGTGGCCAATAATTTAATGAAGAAAATTTTATATCTTTCTGCACTGTAATATTTTTCGAAGCGTAGATTGGGGCCCCATTAAACTTATAACTCACGTGAAATTCTTGGCAGTTGTGGTTTTCTTCTTTAGATCAAAATCGTTTGATCGGCGGCGGTCCAAGCTTCGGTCTCAGCACGTGGGGAATTTTAATTTAAATATCTCCTTCAACAAATTAATTGAAGGATAATTTAACTTTAAACTTTTGATTTATCGATTGATGAAAATAGATTCACAAATAACAAATAGAATTGCCTAAGATATTGGCTCACAAATAAAACATATAAAATCGAACAAAAATTTTTTACGAATAGGTCTTGGTAACTTTAACGAGGTCTGAGCGGTGAGGATTTCAAAAGGGAAGTGAAGTCTTTTCTCTAAGCTTCTTGGCTAGAACCTTTTTTTTCTGAGAATCTCGGTGTAATAAATTTGCATGAAAATTTGCCATTGGTAGAATGATTGTGACGTAGACGTGACGTCAGTGGCAAGCAATAGAATATAATTCCTTTAATTACGATAATAATTCAATTTATATAATTCTTAAAACTGCTTAATCTCCTAGACATAGTTCCTCTTATACAATGTACATGTGCTAGCGTATATGATAAGGCAGGTTGTTGTCTGATAACAGATAACATGTGTGGTTTTCGAACGATCACCTTTTTGGTGCTATTTCTATGCACTATGATTGGCCTAGACTTGCCAAAGAGATTCAATCACCATGTGGTTCAGTTGAAATAATAATAATTAAATGAATATTCTTATACAATTTTTATTATGTCTGAGACTGTTATAATTAATTTCTGCTGTTTTTATCAATAATATAATGTTCATGCTACGACCTAGTTAGTTACAATAATACTTGACATTATAATATTTTTTTTCAAGTAATAAATAATTTCAACAATAATACAAACATTTTATTTTTTTATTTGAAATTCTTGGTCCTTTATTGATAGTTTTACTTTTTTAGGAATAAATTACAGCTTGCATTAATCTGGCAGGACATTTTGAAATTCGCTGAATCAGTCAGCTGTGTTTGAGCTGCTTTAAAACATCTGATCGGTAGTAAACAAAGTGTAACCTCAAAATTCAGTGAGCAATTCATAAATGGTTTGTGCTTTATTTGCAGAATAATTACAATATTATTAAATAATTTTCTAGAAAATATGCAGTACAGAACAGTACTCTTATCTAATATACAGTTACTTGATAAGAAGCTTTATCGCTCGGTCGCTAACTATCCTTTAGCGAATTCTTTCATTTTAAAAGGTAATCACAATTTTCTCTCTTCTCATGAGGTCTATTTAAAAAATTCATCACACAAAAGCCCCCAGGATATTTTAAATAGGTAATTGGGAGACGAGTCGAAACAATGACTATTTGAAAAATCCGATATTGTGATGAATACACCATTTCATCTCCTTACTTTTACAAAAACTCCACACTTAACACAAAAAACAATATATCGTGCACTTTTGGCTACGAGAAAATAAATAATTGATTGTTCCTTCCATTGGATACAATCGAAATACAATAATTAATGAGGTCTCTTTGGATCCTTCATTAAAACAACTCCACAACTTCCATTTATGGGTGGCTTATGAGCAGACCCACAACTATAACAAATATAACAAGATTCAACATATTATCCTCTTAAGATTCAAACAGTATTCGCAAAAATTTAGATTTTCATCATTTCTCATTATTATTACAAGTTTCGACTCTTGGTTTTGGCTTTTACATATGTTGGGTGAGAATGTGATCAATTTCGGTGACTTGACAATTGTCTACCGCTTGATTCGAGCAATTCCTTTTCTATGCTTAGTACGTTGTGTACAAACAGGGTTACACTTGAAGTGATTTTTGAATTTTATCAATGCTGGTTACAAATACTATGTTTTTAAGATTATATTCATTGATTTGAATTACAATTCATGATCTTTTAATGCAACAATAATAAATTTCATGTTTGAAGGTAAGAATTTCATTTTCTTTTGAGCTTTCTAGAGATACATTTACATAACATAGAACATGCGTATTTCGTGCAATTTAACATAAATATATATTTTTGGTTGCGTTTTTTACTTATAATTTCACATTAAATAATAGATTATAACAGTTAACAACGATATTGCTTTGATTCATAATGATTTATTCTGTGATTTCGCACACATTGGCTGAGATGACAAAGAAAATATCGAACAGGCTTTGGTTCTGAATAGATTTTTTGATCGATTCTGTATTTGAGGTTAGATTTACACATTTTTTTTCAAATAAACTTTGTTTATTTTCTTTCCTCCTATTCACTACTAACTTCATCTGATTTCCTGATTTCTAATTTACAATTATTTTCTGTTGATAATATAATTTTTGTTTCTGTTTTCAGTTGTGCGGATTGTACTAGGCGATTTTTCCTGTGATGACTGTGACACAAGGTGGATGACTTGATCAGGTTGGTAATTTTTAAAGTTGTTTTCAGTTTTATTTTCTCGACTTAAAGTTGATTTCAATCTCTTCTTTTGAAGTGAATTGTTGTTGTAGATGAGTTGAAGTTGTTTATTGGTTAGGCTATTCTGTAGGGTTTTACATTAATTACGTTTTCCCACCAGTGATTATTGGCGTTCTCAGAATCTTGAATCTTGATAGTGTTGTGTTGTGAAACGTCGGTCACTCGATGCGGTCCCGTGTAAAGATGAAAGAATTTTTGGTTAACCAGTACTTCATCTCTGACTTCATATTTGAATTTCTTTGTAACCTTGTCATGATATTTTTCCTTTGTAGTGCGGATTTGTCTAACCTATTTCGAACCAATTGGTATAAGTTTGGGTTAGGTTTATCAGGTTGATTTGGAAACTTGATTAGGCTCTGAATGAACGATTCGTTTCTTGTGCCAAATATAATTTCGTGGGGAGTGTATCCGGTACTGTCACTTACACAGTTATTTATGCAGTGTTCTAGGAACGGTACATATTTGACCCATTGTTGATGATGGTGACTGCTATATGCCCTCATAAATCTTGAAATCTCTTTCATTTTTCTTTCCACTGGGTTTGCGCTGGGAGTGTATGCTGAGACTCTTGATGTTTAATGCCGGCTTGTCTAAAATTTGTTTCCACTTGGCACTGCAAAAATAGGTTGAGTTGTCCGACAATATGCGCTGTGGTTTACCAACTTCATGGTCCATCTTTCGGTGATGCATCCGGCTAGTTTTTCACCAGTGATTTTACCAATAGAGAAGAACATTGTATACTTGAGACAAGCATGTTAAGACAAAAATGAAGCGTTTTTGGTGCATAGACTGAGGTAGTGGCCATAGATGTCAGCTGATATAATTCAAGTGGTTGTGAAGGCAAGATAGGTATCATTTCTCCTGCTATGTGAAAACGGTTATGCTTTGTTTTTGGACAGATGTTGCAAGCTCTTATTAACTGTGTAACCTTTTTATTCAACCCTTTGAAGTAACAACATGTTTTCAGGGCATGTGTTGTTTTCTTTATGCCAAAGTGACCAATTCGTTCATGTGTTTCCAAAATTACGTCCTTTTCTAGGGTGTGTGGTATGACTAGATGCCAAAAATCGGAGTTTTTATTGGCCTTATAAAATAAATGGTCGTTGAAAACGGTGTAGCGTTGTAGATATTGGTGTTTTTTCTACTGGGGGGTTGGATAATTTGCGAATGAGATCTGCGATTTTGTTGTCCATTGATTGTGTGCTTTTAAATTTTTCAGCTGCGAGGAGTTCGGTGTGCAGGAGCGGCGATATATTAAAGGGTAACAGCACTGGTTGATCTTCGGCTACATAGCATCGGAATGTCGTCTCATTGGCATAGGTGTCACTTCCTTCTCTGGACAAGAAATCAGCGGTTTGATTTTGTTTACCTGGCAGGTGAGTGAGTTCCAGATCAAATTCTTGTAACAACAGAAACCATCTAGACAGTCTGTTATTGGTCAACTTGGCTGTTTTGAAGAGAGTCAGGCCTTATGGTCTGTGTTAACAAAAATCTTTTGGCCTAACAACAACGTTCTATATTTCTTGCATACTTCGACAATGCTTAGTAGTTCTTTTTCCGTGACTGTGTACTTCTTCTGGGCTGCATTCATAGTCTTGCTAAAAAATTCTATGACTCCTTTTTCTCCTTTCTCATCATATTGAAAAATTTCCGCACCCAAGGCATAATCCGATGCGTCAACATTTATATTGCCGTGCTACCAATTTTTCCTTAAATCGGTTGGAATAGCATTTAACACCTATTAACCTAAGGATAGTTGTCGGCTCCAATGTAATAGATTCTTGATAAATTATGAATGGATCTATCGCCTATGAATGAGAAATCCAGTTTTCAGAGCAAATGAACTTATAATCTTCAGATGAATTTATACAAATACACAAAGAACTATATCTTATAAGCCTAATTATTAGAGTTACTACGAACTAAAATACTTATCTAGTTTACAGTTGAAAAACAGTGGCTATTGGCTTGAATACACAAATAGCAATATACAAACAAAATAGAACACTACAAATTGTTTAAAACTCAATTTAAAACATTAATGAACGAAAATGATTCAGAGCAAAATTTTACAACAACACAAAGCCAGCCATTTTTCTAGAGAAGCAGGAAGCCACCAGAAAAAACTACAAGTCAGAACAAAGCCTGGTTCAGTGTCGATTTTACAGACACATCACCAAAAAATTATAACTTACAAGTTAGAATTCACACCCTACATCTGTTCTCAATAAAACTTTATTTTGAAACTGTTATTTTAATTTTTCATATATATTCTCTATTTAAATAAACTATTTATCTATTAATTCTGCTAACCAAGCCTTGGTGACACCATGGAACAATGCAACAATCTTTTACTATAAAAAAATCTCCGTCGAAAAGTTTGTCCGTCTATTGATGACTCTGATATTTACTATAAAGTTTCATAGATCTCGAATTGAAGATTCGATTCCAATGTGAGAAGAAAAATGTAATATTACAAATACCCCCCTCTTGACATAAAAAAATTTTACTGTTTGAAAATTTAAAGAAAAAAAATTACATTGACCCTAATGAAAATTGTTGAAATTAAATTCGAGAACAGTAACAATTTTTTCTAGAAAAACATTACATGTCATCCAATAATAATGAAAATTATTATAAAAATTCATCAATAGCGTTTGTTATATGTTTCCAAACAATATTTCAAAATATAGAATATCAATATTACTTTTGATTTAGCTTTATAATTTAAAGGAAAATATCTCAACAGAAAGTTTAATATGTAAAGAATAGTTTTTTGAAATTGCACATAAATTTAATAGATAGAAAAATTCAATTTTTTATTGCATAAAAAAAATTAGTATGTTGAATGAAAAATTATTATTATTATTATTTTTTTTTTTTAAATGAATTGATGAATTGTTACATTCAATTTTCACATGAAATTTCAATAAATCAAAAAATGTTCATTTCTTTCACTATTGACGCGGTTGATTTTATTGATGCACATTTTGGAAAACAGTCCGTTAAGGCACTCAGTATGATTTTCAGTTAAGTGTGACTCCAATGTGATGACGTTAGTGTTGGGCTGATCTGGATGCACGTAGTGTTGGGCTGATACTTGTAGTCGACTGATGCATATCAAACTCGATACAGGTGACATCTCAGTTAGCATTGCCTCATGCTTGTAGTAGACGGCTGCATACCAACTCGATACAGAGTCACGTAAATTTTGTATCATATAATTATACAATGTACATTTCAGCTTGAAATGACAATGTAATTCGTTTTTTGGAAAAGAGATAGACGCTGCAAACAGGATTAATTTAGGTGAGGATTAATTTAGGTAAGGTTTGGTTTTTTGATACTTTCAGTGTTCAAGGTTCAGAGTTCTGCATACAGGAATAATTTAGGAGAGGATTTTTGAATCAATTCTTTCATGATACTGTGACTGTTATTCTGAATTCAAAGTTGTGAATGTGAACATGGATGGCAATTACCTCCAGGTAATGTAGTAGTGTTGAAGTTTGAGATACAAAGTCAGCAATAAGCGTTGGCATTGTTATTGGCGTATGCTTTGGTGTCGGCATTGATTTTGGCATTGGCATCAGCATTGGCGCAGGCTTAGGCATTTGTATCAGCATTGGTGCAGATATTGGCATTGGCGCAGGCATCGGCGTTGATTTTTGTTGTTGGCATCAGCATTGGCGCAGGCATTGGCGTAGCTATTGGCATTGGCATCAGCATTGGCGCAGATTTTGGCATTGGCGCAGGCATTGGCGTAGCTATTGGCATTGGCGCAGGCATTGGCATCAGCACAGGCATCGGCGTAGATTTTGGCATTTTGGCTAATTATTGGCGTTGACATTGGCATTGATTTTGGCGTTGGCATCAGCATTGGCGCAGGCATTGGCGTAGCTATTGGCATTGGCATCAGCATTGGCGCAGATTTTGGCATTGGCGCAGGCATTGGCGTAGCTATTGGCATTGGCGCAGGCATTGACATCAGCACAGGCATCGGCGTAGCTATGGCATTGGTGCAGGCATTGGCGTAGTTATTGGTGTTGGCATCAGCACAGGCATCGGCATAGTTATTGGCGTAGATATCAGCATTAGCGCAGGCATTGGCATCGGCGCAGGCATAGGCGTAGATTTTGGCGTAGTTATTGGTGTTGATATTGGTGTAGATATTAGTGTAGGCCTCAGCGTAGATTTTGGCGTAGTTATGGTGTAGATATTAGTGTAGATATTGGCATAGTTATTGGCGTAGGCATCAGCGTAGATATTGGCGTAGTTATGTCACACTAGTTCGAAAATCACCCAAATGTTCTTAACACTCTTCATGGCATTCACTTGTTGCTGATTTCGAGATTCACATGATAACTATTTCAATGTTAATGTCTGTGCTGTACCTGTTATCTTAAAATGCTTATAAACTAAGAGAAAATCTTGATTAGGCTATCAATACAATCTAATACACATGAAAATTATTTTTAAGTATTTATGAAATTGAAATTTGTTAACATCCTATTATACAGTCAGCAATACATAAATTGTGAAATATGGACACATCAATTACAAATTTTCACTATAAAAAAAATTTCATTTCCATCTATTCACTGTTCAAATATCAAAATTTAATCCATTCTTCAAAATAGAAATAGAATTTCATAACACCTGTATCATTATCGAAATTGTAAAAAACATCAGATCATCACAACAAAAATTAATTTCAATATATATTTCAATAATTTCAGACAATTGGTCTTCTATTCACAATCATTTCATAATATATCTGCATTTCATTATCATTTAGTATAACATTTCATTTATAGCAAGTTCATTTCACATTTATGATTTATCATTCAGGGTTTCAAAATTATTTAGTTTTAATTTGTTCAAAATTGTATAAAAAGCAAATTATTTAATATTATAATCATCGTTTGTCGGATACTATAGTTTATTTCGACTTTTCAATGTTCTGAACACAAGCTACATTTCATGACAAAACTTTACTATCAATCATTAAACAAGAGATCATTCAAAACATCAATAATATTTTGCTTCAAAGGCAAACAATATTCATAAGTAATCTGCATCTATGGCAATCAACATTATTAATCATTATTTTTGCATCTATGGCAATCAACATAAGTAATCAACACAAAAAATATTATCTCATTACTGCCTCTCTAAGTCATAACCTCTGTTATTCCTTCTTTAGGCAATAATGGGTTTCCATCTCAAAAAACAATCACATACCAGCAAAATTCTAATCAACAAACCCCACTAAAAAGTCTACATACACTCCAGCATCCATTTCAAACGATAATCAATCATATCAAAATTTATAGAACAAACAGTTTTAAAATTTTGAAAAAAAATATCAATTACAAAACACTTTAGAAAAATTTTAGCCTTTAACTCATTTCAATTTATAATATAACACAACGTTTTATTCAATAAAAACATTATTATTCAAGCTAACTTTCATTAATACATCACATATATATGGCTACAGAATCATTAATACTTTCAAATTTTGAAGTTTATTTATTATAATAACATAATTTATAATTTAAAGACTGTATAATAAGTACAAACATTTCAAGATTATAATACAAAGATGATCAAGATGAATAATGGGTGAATAAGTTCCCTAAAAAATACAAAAAGAGAAAAAGAAAACTGGGTAAATAAATTCCCTAAAACAATACAAAGAAGAGAAAGATTAATTAGAGCCTATCCTACATGTCAGTACTGAACTTCATGAGGAAGTATATTAATAAAATATACTACTATGGAATTTTGTAAATTCCAAGTATGACTCTAATTTGTTAGAATTGTGAGCTATCACTCCCACAAAAACAATTGGTGAAGGAAAAAAATGTTGACTATTGTGACTGGGTGGATAGTTCCTAGATGTCTGTAAGGCAATGTGATAGCAGACTCTAGTATCGGACCACAAAAACAAAAGTATGCAAAAGTTTTTACAAACATTTGATGTTGCAGTCTTAAGGTTTTATATCGCAAACAGTAGGTCAGATAATCGAGTCCAGCCATATGTGGTTCACGCCCACACCTCTAAAAGAATCACACCTACTTGTCTACCAAAAATCCAAAGTATTGGACAGCAAAGAAAAAATAAAATGCAAAATGGGTTAAAAGCCCAGAAGAAAATATAAACTAATTACATATGGCTTATGGCACAATATGCAATGAAAGATGAGAACATGGGACATAATTGCTCTGAAAAACCTAATTACCCAATATAATACTTGAAAAAATAGACATGATTAAAATATGTAATACATGATGAAAAAATATACCACAAGCAAAAATATTTACACTACAATGATAGATTTTAGAAAAGTTAGGTTTTATCAACAATTCAAAGATTGGGAAAATAAGCTACTATTTTAACTTCCAAAATTATTTCAGAAGAATACAATTTAAAGACTATGGACAAGATGGTTAAGATATGCATCATAGAAGAAATTTACTGAATATTACACAAAGACAGGAAAGAATCGAAAATTGAAAAGATTAAGGGCCAAGAAAAATAGGCTACAGGAAAGAAAAAAGACACAATTATGGACTCTCACCATACACGTGTAGCGATTATGCTATTCTGAATCCCGGCATAACACAGGATTCCTAATCATTGTGTGTTGGGGAATACCCTTTCATCATGTGATTCACTGTCATCATCTTGTAAGTAAGCAACTTGAAACAACCTTTAAATACTAACACATCAATGGTGACTTTGCGTTTTGTTTTCTTCAAGAACATGATTTTATTCATGGGTTCATTTGTTTCAACAAAGCCGTTTTGCTTACAAAAGTTAGTCATGTTCACTTGAGAATGCATTGCATACACCTTTTCAATTCTCAGTTGAAAGTTGAACTCATCAACTTGACTCAAAGCAACATTCATTTTGTTTACATTGTTTCTAACCTCCACAGAAACCTGTCTCATGTAATCATTCACTTTGTTCATAGTTTTCCTAACCTTCAATGTAGCAATATTATTTTCATGATAGTTGACTTTCAGTGAAGACAACTCCCTACCTACTTCTTTATTCAATTCTACTATATCATTAGGGTTGACTTTTTCAACAACAGTAACTAGGCCTACATTGTCAGAAACTTGAATGAGTTGATCTTGTAACTTAACACTACTATTATCCTGCTTCATTTGTTTTCATCTTCATGATTATCACTCAATGTTTCATGTGCATTTTTCAATAGAAGGTTATACTAGCCTGCTCTAGTCTAATGCTAGCAAATTCTTGCTTCATCTCATCAAACCTAGCATTCAACTTAGCATTTGATTTTTAAACATTTGGTCTAACTTAGCCTCTTGCTTATCAAACAGTTGTGTTAAGGCAGCTATTAAGTCATCATCTTTTTTAATATTTTTCATATTATATACCATTTTGCTAGTCTGCACAGATATATATTCATTAGGACTTGATCTCTCTTGAACCGATTTCCCACTCAGCAACAAACCATTCATAACCTATCAAGATATCTATCCTACCAATAATTTTTTATAACCAGAGATATATTTTGTAGTTTGAGTCCCACACCAGGGCGTACCATTTGGGACATATTTATTTTGTAATTCTGTCCCACCACAGGGGTAACATTTGCCGTGCTACCAATTTTTCCTTAAATCGGTTGGAATAGCATTTAACACCTATTAACCTAAGGATAGTTGTCGGCTCCAATGTAATAGATTCTTGATAAATTATGAATGGATCTATCGCCTATGAATGAGAAATCCAGTTTTCAGAGCAAATGAACTTATTATCTTCTATGAATTTATACAAATACACAAAGAACTATATCTTATAAGCCTAATTATTAGAGTTACTACGAACTAAAATACTTATCTAGTTTACAGTTGAAAAACAGTAGCTATTGGCTTGAATACACAAATAGCAATATACAACAAAATAGAACACTACAAATTGTTTAAAACTCAATTTAAAACATTAGTAAACGAAAATGATTCTAGCAAATTTTACAACAACACAAAGCCAGCCATTTTTCTAGAGAAGCAGGAAGCCACCGGAAAAAAACTACAAGTCAGAACAAGCCTGGTTCGGTGTCGATTTTACAGACACGTCACCAAAAAATTATAACTTACAAGTTTAGAATTCCACCCTACATCTGTTCTCAATAAAACTTTATTTTGAAACTGTTATTTTAATTTTTCATATATTTCTCTATTTAAAT